>NC_090415.1:2429777-2439777 GCF_036365525.1 Heterodontus francisci
GTACAGCACGGGGGTTAGATACAGAGTAAAGCTCCCTCTACACTGTCCCCCATCAAACACTCCCAGGGCAGGTACAGCACCAGGAGGGTGGGGGTGGGGGGGGGGGGGGGGGGGGGGGGGGGGGCGGGGATTAGATACAGCTCATTCTCTCACCATCCCCCACAACTCTCACTGAAAACTTGTCACCACATTTGACCGGGGCCCTGCGCCCCTTTTAAGAACTTTTCACTTCCTCTTTCGAGTCTATTCTGGGATGCTCAACGGTGCCGAGTTGGCAGGTGCATTGCGGCCCGGCCTCAGATACTTAAAGCCGTGCGCGCTTCGAGAGTGGTCCCCACCTACTCACTGCCCCTTTTTAAAAAACCCACCCATCCCCCACCCCCATCTTCTCGCCGTCCTCCCTCCCACGGTTACCCATTAACTGTCTTAAGCAAGGGAGAACTCGGACTCTTGAACTTTGATCTCTGCCCCCTGATGACGGGGAGTTTCGCCGGGGAGGGAGGAGGACTTAGACCCGTGCGGCCGACAGCCTGCAGGGGCCACCTCGCCAAGGCTCCAGAGAAACGGGAGCAGGGGTACGGCCATTCGGCCCCTCACAGACCCTCGGGAGTGGAGGAATTTCTCCCAGTCTCTGTCGCAAATGGGCCGACCCCTTATCCCTATGACACTCCTTCCTCCCGTTCTAGACTCTCCAGTCTCAGTACTGGCACCGGGGGAGGGTCGGCCTGGATTATGGAGATCGAGTCCTAGAGTATATACATCTCCCTCCGACAGTGCAGCACTCCCTCAGTACTGACACCGGGGGAGTGTCGGTCTGGATTAGGGAGATCAAGTCCTAGAGTATATACATCTCCCTCCGACAGTGCAGCACTCCCTCAGTACTGACACCGGGGGAGTGTCGGCCTGGATTATGGAGATCAAGTCCTAGAGTATATACATCTCCCTCTGACAGTGCAGCACTCCCTCAGTACTGACACCGGGGGAGTGTCGGTCTGGATTATGGAGATCAAGTCCTAGAGTATATACATCTCCCTCTGACAGTACAGCACTCCCTCAGTACTGACACCGGGGGAGTGTCGGTCTGGATTATGGAGATCAAGTCCTAGAGTATATACATCTCCCTCCGACAGTGCAGCACTCCCTCAGTACTGGCACCGGTGGAGTGTCTGATGTCTCAGTTCCTGAAAGCACAGCCATTCATCGCCCTTGTGTTCAGCTCCGATACCCTCCCTCACTCACTCCACCCTCCCGGAGGGTGACCTCACCTCCTCGGTCCTCTTGCGCTCGGCCCGCTCGCGCTCGTAGTGGGTGAGGACTCGCTCCGCCTCCTCCCTCGCCCTGGCCACGTCGGCCGCCCTGGCCCGGGTCTCCGCGTACAGGGTCTCCAGGGTCTCCAGCGCGGTCACGGCCAAGGGCACCAGTCCCGTCACCGCCCCCTCGCCGTGGGCCAGGATCAGCTGCTCCAGCTCGGTGTACAGGCCACCCGCCAGGCTGGACACCACCTCGCTGCAGTCCGCCAGGCCCGAGGCCCCGTCTGCCTCGGTCCCGTCCGACAGGAACGTCTCAGATCCCTCCATTTCCGACATGGCGGCCCCTTTAAAGGCGGTGGGGGGGGTGGGGGAGAAGAAGAGGGGCCGGCTCTTAAAGGGGTTCCTCTCTGCGGCCTGACCTCAGTGACCTGCAAAGGCAGAGTGAAAAAGTCAAACGCTGAACATCAATAACAGGAGGCCATTCAGCCCCTCCCCCTCGAGCCTGTCACATAGGAACAGGAGGATCCCATTCAGCCCCTCCCCCTCGAGCCTGTCACATAGGAACAGGAGGATCCCATACAGCCCCTCCCTCGAGCCTGTTACACAGGAACAGGAGGATCCCATTCAGCCCCTCCCTCGAGCCTGTTACACAGGAACAGGAGGAGCCCATTCAGACTCCTCTTCCTCCCCTTCACTTCTCCTCATCCTCCACCCCACATCCTCCATCCTCCCCCCACCACCCCTCAACGTCCTCCCCCCTTACCCTGCACCCCTCGTCGTCCTCCCCCCTTACCCACCGCCCCTCGTCCTTCCCCCCTTGCCCACCGCCCCTCGTCCTTCCCCCCTTGCCCACCGCCCCTCGTCCTTCCCCCCTTTACCCTCCACCCCTCATCCTTCTCCCCCTTACCCTCCACCCCTCGTCCTTCTCACCCTTACCCAACGCCCCTCGTCCTTCTCACCCTTACCCAACGCCCCTCGTCCTTCCCCCCCTTACCCTCCACCCCTCGTCCTTCCCCCCCTTACCCTCCACCCCTCGTCCTTCCCCCCCTTACCCTCCACCCCTCGTCCTTCCCCCCCTTACCCTCCACCCCTCGTCCTTCCCCCCCTTACCCTCCACCCCTCGTCCTTCCCCCCCTTACCCTCCACCCCTTACCCTCCACCCCTCGTCCTTCCCCCCCTTACCCTCCACCCTTCGTCCTCCCCCCCCCTTACCCTCCACCCTTCGTCCTCCCCCCCCTTACCCTCCACCCTTCGTCCTCCCCCCCCTTACCCTCCACCCTTCGTCCTCCCCCCCCTTACCCTCCACCCTTCGTCCTCCTCCCTCTCCGTCCCCCACCATCCACCTCCCCCCCACCATCCACCTCCCCCCCCACCATCCACCTCCCCCAACCAACCCACCCACCCAGAGGGCAATTGCCTCTCCCTGATGGCAGGGAGGGGGGTGCGGTGGAGTGGGTTGTGGGGGGGTGGGGGTGTGGGGGTTGGTAGTGGGGAAGGGGGTTGGTCGTGGGGATAGCGGGCAGTGATTATCTGGTCAGATTCTCCGCCCGCCGGAATGCCCCGCCGCCGGGTAAGATTGTGTCTTGAGATTGCCGGGTTACAAAGTGTCAATGGCGGCCGCTACAATGTATCCAGCTCACCTTTGGAACGCCGCGGCCCTCCGCGTTCCATCTTCCGAACGCTGGCGCTCGCAACGTTCCAACGCCGGCTACACTGTGTCAGTTTCACTTCTCATGAATGAGTGGGGGGCCCCTTCGCCACTGCCCGCCCCGCCTCCTCTCTCCTCCTGTCCAATGGCAGCCCTCCTGAGGGCAAGGGCGGGTTGAGAGAGGGGGGGGGGGGGGGGGGGCGGGGAACCCGTCTGTTTCCCTTGCCTTTTAATAATCACGTGCCCTCCTAACAAACACCGCCCCCCCGGGTCACGTGACCCCCTCTCTTTTCCCTCTTCCTCACCCACCCCTTTCCCCTCTCCCTCACCCGATGCTGTCTCTCTCCAGGTAGGAGGGAGGCGGTCACCTCTCTCTGCCCCCTCACCTCCCAACCAGCCTCCCCCTCTCGGGGGTGGGGGGGGGGGTGTGGGTTTTAGGGGGGTGGGCGAGGGCGGTGGGCAGCTGTCATTGAGAGAGGGGGGCACGGCGAAGGGGCGGGAAGGGTCGAGCAGGGACTCGGCGTCGAACTGGGGAGGGGGGTGGGGGAGACAAGGGGAGACAGGGTGAGACTGGGGGAAAGGGGTCGCAGCGTCAAACTGGGGACAAGGGGAGATGGGGTCAAACTGGGGACAAGGGGGGACAGGGACAAATAGGCTCAAATGGGACAGGGTCAAACTGGGGACAAGGGGGGAACAGGCTCAAACTGGGGTCAAGGGGGTAGGGTCAAACTGGGGACAAGGGGTCACAGGGTCAAACTGGGGATAAGGGGTTACAGGGTCAAATAGGCTCAATTGGGACAGGGTCAAACTGGGGACAAGGGGGGTAGGGTCAAACTGGGGGCAAGGGGTCACAGGGTCAAACTGGGGACAAGGGGGAACAGAGTCAAACTGGGGTCAAATAGGCTCAAGGGAGACAGGGTCAAACTGGGGACAAGGGGCAACAGGGTCAAACTGGGGGCAAAGGGTCACAGGGTCAAACTGGGGACAAGGGGGAACAGGGTCAAAGAGTCTCAAGGGGAACCGGTTCAAACTGGGTACAAGGGGCAACAGGGTCAAACCGGGGACAAGGGGAAGCAGTGTCAAACTGAGGACAAGAGGGAGCAGGGTCAAACTGGGGTCAAGGTGTTACAGGGTGAAATAGGCTCAAGGGAGACAGGGTCAAACTGGGGACAAGGGGCAACAGGGTCAAACTGGGGCACAGGGTCAAACTGGGGACAAGGGGGAAACAGGGTCAAACTGGAGACAAGGGGGAACAGGGTCAAACTGGGGTCAAGATGTCACAGGGTCGAACTGGGGACAGGGTCAAGCTGGGGTCAATGTGGGGGTGTTCTCCTCTGATGGGGCCGGAGGGTGTGGGGGGATGGGGTTGGGTGGGGGGAGGGGGTGTTTGCGGTTTGTCTCAAGGGACTGTGGGCGATCAGCAGAGAACATTCCAGAGCTCGGGTTTATAGGGTGTCACCGCCATCTGCTGGCGGTTGCCTGCAGTCAGAGCTGAAGCAACCCCATCTGCTCCTTCCTGGCAGGGATCAGGGAATACAACACCAAGGCGGGCTGGCCTTGTCGCCACCCCACACGCTTCCCCCCCCCCCCCCCCAATCAGAACCCATCCCTGAGGGTCGGGAGGGGGGACAGGGTCAAACTGGGGACAAGGGGTAACAAGGTCAAATAGGCTCAAGGGGGACAGGGTCAAACTGGGGACAAGGGGTTACAGGGTCAAAACTGGGGACAGGGGTAGGGTCAAACTGGGGACAAGGGGTCACAGGATCAAACTGGGTACAAGGGGAAACAGGGTCAAACTGGGGACAAGTGGTCTCAGGGTCAAACTGGGGACAAGGGGTCACAGGGTCAAATAGGCTCAAGGGGGACAGGGTCAAACTGGGGACAGGAGTACAGGGTCAAACTGGGGACAAGTGGTCACAGGGTCACACTGGGGACACGGGGGAACAAGGTCAAACTGGGGGCAAAGGGTCACAGGGTCAAACCAGGGACAAAGGGTTACAGGGTCAAATAGGCTCAAGGGGACAGGGTCAAACTGGGGACAGGGCGGTCGGGTCAAACTGGGGACCAGGGGGGATAGAGTCAATCTGGGGACAAGGGTTCACAGGGTCAAACTGGGGACAAGGGGGGTAGGGTCAAACTGGGGACAAGGGGTCACAGGGTCAAACTGGGGATAAGGGGTTACAGGGTCAAATAGGCTCAAGGGGGACAGTGGCAAACTGGGGACGGGGTAGGATCGAACTGGGAACAAGGGGTCACAGGATCAAACTGGGTACAAGGGGGAACAGGGTCAAACTGGGGACAAGGGGTCACAGGGTCAAACTGGGGACAAGTGGTCACAGGGTCAAACTGGGGACAAGGGGTTGCAGGGTCAAATAGGCTCAAGGCGGACAGGGTCAAACTGGGGACAGGAGTACAGGGTCAAACTGGGGGCCAGGGGTCACAGGGTCAAACTGGGGACACGGGGGTACAGGGTCAAACTGGGGGCAAAGGTCACAGGGTCAAACTGGGGACAAGGGGTTACAGGGTCAAATAGGCTCAAAGGGGACAGGTCAAACTGGGGACAGGGGGTAGGGTCAAACTGGGGTCAAGGGGTCACAGGGTCAAACTGGGGACAAGGGGTTACAGGGTCAAATAGGCTCAAGGGGGACAGGGTCAAACTGGGTACAAGGGGCAACAGGGTCAAACCGTGGGCAAGGGGTCACAGGGTCAAACTGGGGACAAGGGGTTAAAGGGTCAAGCTGCAGTCAATGTGGGGGTGTTCTCCTCTTGATGGGGCCGGAGGGTGTGGGGAGGGGGGTTTTGCGGTTTGTCTCAAGGGACTGTGGGCGATCAGCAGAGAACATTCCGGAGCTCGGGTTTAAAGGGTGGCACTGCCATCTGCGGGCGTTCGCCTGCAGTCAGACCAGAAGCAACCCCATCTGCTCCTTCCTGGCAGGGAGCGGGGAGGGTGGCCTTGTCGCCACCCCACACGCTTCCCCACCCCCCCACAACCCCCCAATCAGAACCCATCCCTGAGGGTCGGGAGGGGGAGAGAGGGACCAGTCGGGGTCCCAGGGCCTGAGCGGCCTGGAAAACGCGTGAGTGGATGTGGCGCGGGGACAGGTTCAGGGCCCTGCGGCGATGCCCACCACAGTCGAACATCCAGCCGAGGGAAATGAGGGGGGAATGGCCTGCACAGCACAGAGACTGTAGAGGGAGCTTTACTCTGTATCTTAACCCCCCCGTGCTGTACCTGTCCTGGGGAGTGTTTGATGGGGACAGTGTAGAGGGAGCTTTACTCTGTATCTAACCCCCCGTGTTGTACCTGTCCTGGGGAGTGTTTGATGGGGGACGGTGTAGAGGGAGCTTTAATCTGTATCTAACCCCCCGTGTTGTACCTGTCCTGGGGAGTGTTTGATGGGGGACAGTGTAGAGGAAGCTTTAATCTGTATCTAACGCATGCTGTATTTCTATTTAAGAGAAACTGCCACTAGATTCCCTCCTCTTTAAATTTTCTCCGCTCACTGCCGTTCTCTGGTGGCCAGAACGTGGTACAAAAGTAATGAAAGCTTTGCTGGAGACTGTTTGGCCCTTGTGTCTGTCTGTCTGTCTCTCTCTCTCAGTCTGTCTCTTCTCTCTCTCTCTCTCTCTCTCTCTCTGTTTCTCCTCTGTCTCTCTGTCTCTCCCTCTCTCTCTCTCTCCCCCACCCCCACTCCCATTTCCTCTCTCTCCGTCCCCCTTCAGCGTACCGGCCCAGACTTGCTGTCAGACGTCCTGCCCTTTGCATCCCGCACTGACGATCCCACTGAGGAATTCCCCCATCCCCCAACACCCTGCTCACCACTCCACCAGCTGCCAGGTACCACAGAAACAGTGGAAATTTCTGCTTGCACAGTCCCTCCCGCTTAAAGGGACAGTCCAACCTCCTTCGAAATGCCCGGCACCCGCACACAATGACACGCAGAAGTCCCCAAAACGATGGAGTTTTTCGTTGAAAAGAAAACTTTTTAATTCATTTTTGTCGTTGTATGAAAATGCTTTAAACATGCCCCATCGGGGAACAGTGTCAGGGCTTCAAAGGTAAACATACCACAAATAAATACCAGCAAATAAATATTACAAACATTCCTTAAGTATAAATTATGATTTAAATACAGCAGTTTAAAAAAAATAAGGAACAGTCGCCCCATCAGGGCCGCCCTGCTCACAGTGCCCAGGCGGAGTAACGTGCGGGCGAAGGCCCCCACACCCCCTTGAGGTTCCAGGGGCCGTTACCCAGCCACGAGCCCGCTGTTGAATCGTACCCGAGGAGTGACTTCAAAACGCAGATTCGTACGAAAGCATACGGGCGAGCAAGGAGCTCCAACGGAGGAAGGCACATTATTCGAGTGCCATAAATAAATAAGTTAATTAATAAAGCAATAACTTAATTAATAAATTATAAACGGGGTGGGGGGGGGGTGGTGGGGGTGTGGAGGAGGGAAAAAAAAACCCCCAGCGGCTTCTTTTTATCCTTGGCAGGGAGGGAGAGAGAGACAAAAAACGATTTAGGCTCTTTCCACCGCCTAAATCGATTTCATTTCGGGGAAAATTGAGGCGCGGCATTGCTTGCGTTGGCACGCCGACGGATTCGCGGCACTGGCAGCATTCACGGTGAGACGAGCCCGGCGTGGGTGTCAAGCATCGCAGTGCCGCCATTTGTGTGGGGGGTCCCATGAACGTAACAGAGTGTCTCCTTCTCTCTCTCTCTCTTTCTCGCTTGCTCTCTCTCTCCCTCGACACGAGGGCAGAAGGATTTGCTGAGGAGAGAGCAGAGAGAGAGAGAGAGAGAGAGAGAGATTGAGACGGGGAGAGGGGAAGAAAGGGAGCAAGAGGACGGAGGAGGATGGCCGCAGTTCCGGACGATTCCGCAAGCCTGGTGGAGACGTCTACCTCCCCCGCTGCCCCACTGCGAGGGTGGGAGAGGTGGAAGAGGGGGTTTTCAGTGCCGGAGGGCGATTCGACTTGGCGCCCACGCGTTCCCCACCCCCCCCCCCCGCCCTCCTCCGCGACCCATCGACCTCCGCAACGCGTCCTCAGCGTCGCAGTTTGAGCACCAGGAGCTCGTGGGCAGTCTTGTTGATGAAGGTCCGCAGGTCCCGCAGGATGACAAAGCCGGCCCGCAGGGTCGCCCACTCGGTGCCGTCGGACGGCAGGAGGGCCTCGGCCGTGCTGGGCGAGAGTTTCAGCCGCCGCATCTGATAGGAGGAGAGAAAATGAGAGAGAAAGAGAGACGTCAGTTTCGGTGCGACAAGATGGCAGGGGCGTCAGTCACCTCCCCTTGGGAGCTTCGCGGGGGTGGGGGTGGGTAGTGATGGGTGGGGGCTGTCCTTTTAAATACTGAATGGTGGGTTGGTCCTTTAAATGCAACAATGTGGGGGGGGGGGACTGTCCCTTTAAGTGGCCTGTGCCTTTAAATGAGTTGGCTGTTTGCATACGGAAGGTCTCGTCCCGGAGAAATATCCGTCTGATTCCTTCCCGGATCGTCACAGCCCCCCTTAAGTGCTCCTTATGGCAGGTGAAGGTTGAATGGGATCCTTCTGTTCCTGTGTGACAGGCTCGAGGGGGAGGCTGAATGGGATCCTCCTGTTCCTGTGTGACAGGCTCGAGGTGGCTGAATGGGATCCTCCTGTTCCTCTGCATTGGCACCGGGGGAGTGTCGGCCTGGATTATGGAGATCAAGTCCTCGAGTATATACATCTCCCTCCGACAGTGCAGCACTCCCTCAGTACTGGCACTGGGGGAGTGTCGGCCTGGATTATGGAGATCAAGTCCTAGAGTATATACATCTCCCTCCGACAGTGCAGCACTCCCTCAGTACTGGCACTGGGGGAGTGTCGGCCTGGATTATGGAGATCAAGTCCTAGAGTATATACATCTCCCTCAGAAAGTGCAAGAAAGTGCAGCACTCCCTCAGTCCTGGCACCGGGGGAGTGTCGGCCTGGATTATGGAGATCAAGTCCTAGAGTATATACATCTCCCTCCGACAGTGCAGCACTCCCTCAGTACTGACACCGGGGGAGTGTCGGCCTGGATTATGGAGATCAAGTCCTAGAGTATATACTTCTCCCTCCGACAGTGCAGCACTCCCTCAGTACTGACACCGGGGGAGTGTCGGTCTGGATTATGGAGATCGAGTCCTAGAGTATATACATCTCCCTCCGACAGTGCAGCACTCCCTCAGTACTGACACCGGGGGAGTGTCGGTCTGGATTATGGAGATCAAGTCCTAGAGTATATACATCTCCCTCCGACAGTGCAGCACTCCCTCAGTACTGACACCGGGGGGAGTGTCGGCCTGGATTATGGAGATCAAGTCCTAGAGTATATACATCTCCCTCCGACAGTGCAGCACTCCCTCAGTACTGACACCGGGGGAGTGTCGGTCTGGATTATGGAGATCAAGTCCTAGAGTATATACTTCTCCCTCCGACAGTGCAGCACTCCCTCAGTACTGACACCGGGGGAGTGTCGGTCTGGATTATGGAGATCAAGTCCTAGAGTATATACATCTCCCTCCGACAGTGCAGCACTCCCTCAGTACTGACACCGGAGGGAGTGAGGGCCTGGATTGTGGATCTTACCTCCTGCTCCACTCTGTTCGCTAGGTTCCTCATGAGGGCCAGAACCTCTGTGATTCGATCATCCAGAGCTGTGTGGGCGATTGGTTTCGTGCTCCTCAGCCACGTCAGGTGCCTCTCGTAGGTTCTCAGGTCCCTGCTCATTTTCGGGAGGGTCTCGTCCGCCTGCAAGTGGGTGGGGAGGGGGCAAAGCGGAGTGTCAGCCTCTGTCAACCTCAGCTCATCCGAAACCCCCTTGCGATCTCCAGCCCTGCAACAACCTGCATTTGCGTAGTGACTTTTCTGCTGGGAAACGTGGCCAGGATTCCCTCCGCCAGAACGATCAGCCAACCCAATTTGACGGGCGCGCGAAAGCCAGGTCAAAGAGGGGCGGGTTGCGCTCACCTGCACTGACTCCAAGTCTGCGGCACTTCCGGCAAGTTCCGGGAGTGTTGCTAACTGGTGCTCCCCCATCAGTGCATCTCCACCCAGCTTTTCCTTAATCTGTGAAGACAAAACAATAC
>NC_090415.1:2444777-2452277 GCF_036365525.1 Heterodontus francisci
GTCTCTCTCCCTCTGTCTCACTCTCTGCATCTCTCTCTCTCTGTTTCTCTCTGTGTGTCTCTCTCTCCCTCACTCTCACTCTCTCCATCTCTCTCTATCTGTCTCTCTCCCTCAATCTCTCTCTGTCTCTCTGGCTGTCTCTCTCTCTCTGTCTCTCTCTCTCGCTCTCTCTCTGTGTCTCTCTCCCTCTGCCTCACTCTCTGCATCTCAATCTCTCTCTGTGTCTCTCTGTGTGTCTCTCTCTTTCTCCCTCACTCTCACTCTCTCCATCTCTGTCTGTCTCTCTCTCTCTCTGTCTGTTTCTCTCTCTCTACCTCTCCTGGTTATCATTCCAGATGCCACACAGTGTACAGAAACGGACACTGAGGCACACACGCAGGCTGTACAAGCCTGGGTGAACTGCATTGTGCTGTTTTACCTGTGTCTTACTGCACCTGGACAGGAGCTGACACTGAGAGACAGACATAACAGTGCGGAAAGTCTGTTCAACAACCTTAAAGTTACCACAAAGTTGTCACAGAGGAGCAACACAGTGAGTGTCACAGTGCAATGGGTTACAGGGGTACAGGGAAAGATGGGGGAGTGGGATTAATGGGGTAGCTCGTTACCAGAGCCAGTACAGAACTAAAGGGCAGAGTGGCCTTCCTGCTGCAGCTCCAGGATCCCAGGATTCTTCCCGGCCCCCGGCCCCAGGTGGTTCATCCCACAGGCACCAGAGGGGGACATTAGTCCCAGCTCAGGACTGTAAAGAGAGGAGAATCTCAAACACTCCCCAGGACAGGTACAGCACGGGGGGTTAGATACAGAGTAAAGCTCCCTCTACACTGTCCCCCATCAAACACTCCCAGGACAGGGTTTGATACCCCCGAAGGAGGTCTCTCTACGCGGGAGTCTTCCCCCTTTACATCGGGGACCTGGGGTGGAGGGTGCTGCACAGAGCAGTCCCGTGCAATAGGCTTTTAAGTAGGTTCACGGACTCCCAGGCCGCCTGTACTTTCTGCGGCCTGGACGAGTCCGTGTTCCACGTTTAAACGGAGTGTGCGAGGTTGCAGCCCCTCTTTGAGTATCTGAAGGGGCTGCTCCTCAAATTCTGGCTGCACTTCGGCCCCACGCTCCTGATCTTTGGGCACCCGGTGCGGAGGGGCTTGGGCCGGGGGGAGGATCTCCTCGTCGGTCTGGCTGCTGGGCCTGGCCAAGGTGGCAATTCACAGGTCCAGGTTGCGGGCCGTCGGGGGGTCCGTCCTCCCCGATTGCCTGCCCCTCTTCCGATGTGAACGTTCGCGCCCGGGTGTCCCTGGAGAAGGAGCATGCGGTGCCCGCCGGTACGCTTGAGGCCTTCCGCGGCCGGTGGGCACCGCAGGGACTGGAGTGCATCGTCGACGCCGAGGATGGCATTTGAATTTGAGTTTTTTGGTTTATTTATCTGTTTTTAATAAAGTTATTTAAAAGATATGTTGTCTCCTTTTTCTGGTGTTAGTGAAGGATAAATAAGGGGCCCCCAGGGGTCACTGGGGAGAGCTCCCCCTCCTTCCCGCCCAGATATTCCTCCAGGCCCGTGCGTTCTTTCTCACGGCCTCCCTCAGTTGTGCAGGATTTCCGCGGTCAGGAAAGCAGGGGGCGGGGGTGGGGGCAGGGGAATTCCCGGACGGAGGCGGAGCACCTATTTTTTGCTCCTGCGTTCCTTGACGTGTCAATTCTTATTTCACGGCTATCTCCTTCGCTTTCATTTCCCACTCAGGCAGTGACGGGGAGGGGGGGGAGGGGGTTGGTACTGCTGCTGGGGTCAAGGCGGCGGGGGGGTGGGGGGGAGGGCGAGACGGGATGGGGCTTGGGGAGGAGGAGCGGGTGCCAATCCTTTCAGACCGCCAGGATGGTCTCTGTGTTATGCGGGCAGGGGCACAGCGAGAGAGCCAGAGAGAGAGAGAGAGAGAGAGAGGGAGCGAGATCGGCAAACCACATCCTGGCCGAGTGCGATAAGACCAACAGTCGGGGAAACGCCTGACACAGCTTCCCCGAAACCGTCCCCTCCCTGCCGTTGAGCCGATACGGAGAATGACTTAAAACAAAACTCGGCCGAAAAAAAAGCCCCTCGGCCTCTCCCTGGCGGTTGCTTTGACTCAGACATCCGCTCCTCGCACAGAAGTGCCAGGCCCTGTGCCACCTGCCGGGGCACCACACACAGCCTTTCGAAATTGGGGCCCCCACGTTGGGCTTTTATTTTTTGTATTCATTCGTGGATGTGGGCGTCACTGGCCAGACCAGCGTTTGTCGCCCGTCCCTAATTCGCCCCTTGAGAAGGTGGTGGGCGAGCTGCCTTCTTGAACCGCTGCAGTCCACGTGGGGTAGGGACGCCCACAGTGCTGTTAGGAAGGGAGTTCCAGGATTCTGACCCAGCGACAGTGAAGGAACGGCCGATAGAGTTCCGAGTCAGGATGGTGCGAGACTCGGAGGGGAACTTGCAGGCGGTGGTGTTCCCATTGCGTCTGCTGCCCTCGTCCTTCTAGTTGGTAGAGGTCGCGGGCTTGGGCGGCGCTGTCTATGGGGCCTTGGTGCGTTGCTGCAGTGCATCTTGTCGATGGTACACACTGCTGCCACTGTGCGTCGGTGGTGGAGGGAGTGAATGTTTGTAGATGGGGTGCCAATCAAGCGGGCTGCTTTGTCCTGGATGGTGTCGAGCTTCTTGAGTCTTGTTAGAGCTGCACCCATCCAGGCAAGTGGAGAGTATTCCATCACACTCCTGACTTGTGCCTTGTAGATGGTGGACAGGCTTTGGGGAGTCAGGAGGGGAGTTACTCTCTGCAGGAATCCCAGCCTCTGACCTGCTCTTGTAGCCATGGTATTTATATGGCTACTCCAGTTCAGTTTCTGGTCAATGGTAACCCCGAGGATGTTGATAGTGGGGGATTCAGCGATGGTAATGCCATTGAATGTCTAGGGGAAAGATTTGAAGGGATATGGGGAATGAACGGGTCTGTGGGATTCTTTGGATATCTCTTCAAGGGTGTAAGACAGATAAAAGAAGATGAATGGCCTCCTGCTATCCCATAAATCTATCAGGGAGTGTCAATCTGACAAACTAACGGCAATTGAGGTTAGTGGGAGGGGGTGCATTTTGGTCGGCCGAACGCGGAGGCCACAAACTCCTTGGGAAATGAGAGTTGGAATGGGGTCGAGGAGCAGAGGGACCTGGGGTACGGAGACACCCATCACTAAAAGTAGTGACGCTGGTTAATAAGGAGTTAAAATAGCAAACAGAGCACTGGGGTTCAGTTCCAGAGAGATAGAATTGAAAAGCAGAGAGGTTATGTCTCGCACCTCGGTTAGAAAACACTTGGAGCACTGTGTACAGTTCCACTCTCCATATCCCTCAGTTAGACCACACTTGGAGCACTGTGTACAGTTACACTCTCCATATCCCTCAGTTAGACCACACTTGGAGCACTGTGCACAGTTCCACTCTCCATATCCCTCGGTCAGACCACACTTGGAGCACTGTGCACAGTTCCAGTCTCCATATCCCTCGGTTAGACCACACTTGGAGCACTGTGCACAGTTCCAGTCTCCATATCCCTCGGTTAGACCACATTTGGAGCACTGTGCACAGTTCCACTCTCAATATCCCTCTGTTAGACCACACTTGGAGCACTGTGCACAGTTCCACTCTCCATATCCCTCGGTTAGACCACACTTGGAGCACTGTGCACAGTTCCACTCTCCATATCCCTCGGTTAGACCACACTTGGAGCACTGTGCACAGTTCCACTCTCCATATCCCTCGGTCAGACCACACTTGGAGCACTGTGCACAGTTCCAGTCTCCATATCCCTCGGTTAGACCACACTTGGAGCACTGTGCACAGTTCCACTCTCCATATCCCTCGGTTAGACCACACTTGGAGCACTGTGCACAGTTCCACTCTCCATATCCCTCGGTTAGACCACACTTGGAGCACTGTGTACAGTTCCACTCTCCATATCCCTCAGTTAGACCACACTTGGAGCACTGTGCATGCACAGTTCCACTCTCCATATCCCTCGTTAGACCACACTTGGAGCACTGTGCACAGTTCCACTCTCCCTATCCCTGGGTTAGACCACACTCGGAGCACTGTGCACAGTTCCACTCTCCCTATCCCTGGGTTAGACCGCATTCGGAGCACTGTGTACAGTTCCACTCTCCATATCCCTGGGTTAGACTACACTTGGAGCACTGTGCACAGTTCCACTCTCCATATCCCTCAGTTAGACCACACTTGGAGCACTGTGCACAGTTCCACTCTCAATATCCCTGGGTTAGACCACACTTGGAGCACTGTGCACAGTTCCACTCTCCATATACCTGGGTTAGACCACACTTGGAGCACTGTGCACAGTTCCAGTCTCCATATCCCTGGGTAGACCACACTGGAGCACTGTGCACAGTTCCACTCTCCATATCCTCGGTTAGACCACACTTGTTAAATGAGAGAGGAATATTTGACAATCTAGTGGTGCGAGACCCCTTGGGGATGAGCGACCATAATATGATAGAATTCTTCATCAAGATAGACAGTAACGCAGTTGATTCTGAGACAAGGGTCCTGAATCTTGGTAAAGGAAACTACGAAGGTATGAGGCGTGAGTTGGCCATGACGGATTGGGAAACGTTACTTAAAGGGATGATGGTGGATAAGCAAGCAATGGCAAACATTTAAAGAGTGCATGGATGAACTGCAACAGTTGTTTATCCCTGTCTGGTGTAAAAGTAAAATGGGAAAGGTAGCCAAACCATGGCTGACAAGGGAAATTAGAGATCGCATTAGATCCAAGGAAGAGGCATACAATTCGCCAGAAAAACCAGACCTGAGGATTGGAAGCAGTTTAGAATTCAGCAATGGAGGACCAAAGGGATTGATTAAGAAGGGGAAAATAGAGTACGAGAGCAAGCTTGCGGGGAGCATAAAAACTGACTGTAAAAGTTTCTATAGGTATGTGAAGAGAAAAAGATTGGTGAAGACAAATGTAGGTCCTTTACGGTCAGAAACAGGGGAATTTATTCTGGGGAATAAAGAAATGGCTGACCAACTAAATGCATATTTTAGTTCTCTCTTCACAAAGGAGGACACAAATATCATATCAGAAATGTTGGGGAACACAGGGTTTAGTGAGAGGGAGGAACTGAAGGAAATCAGTATTAGTAGAGAAATGGTGTTGGGGAAATTGATGGGATTGAAGGCCGATAAATCCCCAGGACCTGATAATCTACATCCCAGAGTACTTAAGGAAGTGGCCCGAGAAATAGTGGATGCAATGGTGGTCATCTTCCAAGATTCTATAGACTCTGGAACAGTTCCTACAGATTGGAGGGTAGCTAATGTAACCCCACTATTTAAAAAGGGAGGTAGAGAGGAAACAGGGAATTATAGACCAGTCAGCCTGACGTCAGTAGTGGGGAAAATTCTAGAGTCCATTATCAAAGATTTTATAGCCGAGCACTTGGAGAACAGTGGTAGAATCGGACAGAGTCAGCATGGATTTACGAAAGGGAAATCATGCTTGACAAATCGACTCGAATTCTTCGAGGATGTAACTCGTAGAGTTGATGAGGGGGAGCCAGCGGATGTGGTTTATTTGGACTTTCAGAAGGCTTTCGACAAAGTCCCACATAAGAGATTAGCGTGTAAAATTAAAGCGCATGGGATTGGATAGAAAATTGGATGGATAGAAAATTGGTTGGCGGACAGGAAACAAAGAGTAGGGATAAAAGGGTCTTTTTCCGAATGGCAGGCAGTGACTAGTGGGGTACCGCAGGGATCGGTGCTAGGACCCCAGCTATTCACAATATACATTAATGATTTAGATGAGGGAACTAAATGTAATATCTCCAGATTTGCAGATGACACAAAACTGGGTGGGAGGGTGAGTTGTGAGGAGGATGCAGAGAGGCTTCAGGGTGATTTGGACAAGTTGAGTGAGTGGGCTAATACATGGCAGATGCAGTATAATGTGGATAAATGTGAGGTCATCCACTTTGGTAGCAAAAACAGGAAGGCAGATCATTATCTGAACGGCTATAAACTGAGAGAGGGGAATATGCAGCGAGACCTGGGTGTTCTCGTACACCAGTCGCTGAAGGTAAGCATGCGGGTGCAACAGGCGGTAAAAAAGGCGAATGGTGTGTTGGTCTTCATAGCGAGAGGATTCGAGTACAGGAGCAGGGATGTCTTGCTGCAATTATACAGGGTCTTGGTGAGGCCACACCTGGAATATTGTGTGCAGTTTTGGTCTCCTTATCTGAGGAAGGATGTTCTTGCTCTAGAGGGAGTGCAGCGAAGGTTTACCAGACTGATTCCTGGGATGGCGGGACTGACGTATGAGGAGAGATTGAGTCGGTTAGGATTATATTGGCTGGAGTTCAGAAGAATGAGGGGGGAGTCTCATAGAAACCTATAAAATTCTAACAGGACTTGACAGGGTAGATGCAGGAAGGATGTTCCCGATGGTGGGGGGGAGTCCAGAACCAGGGGTTATAGTCTAAGGATACGGGGTAAACCTTTCAGGACTGAGATGAGGAGAAATTACTTCACCCAGAGTGTGGTGAGCCTGTGGAATTCACTACCACAGAAAGCGGTTGAGGCCAAAACATTGTATGTTTTCAAGAAGGAGTTCAATATAGCTCTTGGGGGGCGAAAGGGATCGAAGGTTATGGCGGTGGGGGGAAAGCGGGAACAGGTTACTGAGTTGGATGATCAGCCATGATCGTAATGAATGGCGGGGCAGGCTCGAAGGGCCGAATGGCCTACTCCCGCTCCCGTTTTCTATGTTTCTATGATCTGGGAACAGACCAGACACACAGGGGATTGAAGATAATCATTCGTAAATCCAATGTGGGAGAGGAATTCAGGAGAGGCGTCTTTCCCCAGAGAGTGGGTTGAGGCGAATCGCAGAGGGAATCTCTCTCTCTCTCTCAGAGGCACCCACATCTCTGTCTGTGTCCCGTGCTCTCTCTCTCTCTCTCTCTCTGTCTGTCTGTCTCTTTCCCTCTCTCTTTCTCTCTCTTTGTCTGTCTCTCTCTCTCTCTCTGTCTCTCTCTCTCTCTCTCTGTCTGTCTCTTTCCCTCTCTCTTTCTCTCTCTTTGTCTGTCTCTCTCTCTCTGACTCTCTCTCTCTCTCTGTCTCTCTCTCTTTGTCTGTCTCTCTCTCTGTCTCTCTCTCTCTCTGTCTCTCTCTCTCTGTCTCTGTCTCTCTCTCTCTCTCTCTGTCTGTCTCTCTCACCACCTGTCCATCTCTCTCTCTCTCCCCACCACTGAGCAGTACATCCTGTTATCTGTTTGAAGTCTGCTGCTGTGACACAGCGCGGCCTCTCGCTCTCTCCGTCTCCTTCTGCCTTTGAAGTGTGTAACCAATGCTGAGCTCACGCAGGTTGGTGAGGTCTTGCCCTTTCAGTCTAAACAGGAAACTGGCACGCTCTCCGAGGCAATGCTCAAAACTGTCAAAATTAACCCTCGGAAACTCTGCAGGTT
>NC_090415.1:2457277-2459777 GCF_036365525.1 Heterodontus francisci
CTCTCTCTCTCTCTCTGTCTCTCTCTCTCTCTCTCTATCTGTCTCTGTCTCTGTCTCTCTCTCTCTTTCTCTCTCTCTCTCTCTCTGTCTCTTTCTCTCCCTGTCTCTCTCTGTCTCTCTCTCTATCTCTCTCTCTGCCTCTCTCTCTCTCTCTCTCTCCCTCTCTCTCTCTGTCTCCCCGTCCCTGTCCCTCTGTCTCCCCGTCCCTGTCTCTCTGTCTCTCTCTGTCTCTCTCTCTCTCTCCCTCTCTCTCTCTGTCTCCCCGTCCCTGTCCCTCTGTCTCCCCGTCCCTGTCTCTCTGTCTCTCTCTGTCTCTCTCTCTCTCTCCCTCTCTCTCTCTGTCTCCCCGTCCCTGTCTCTCTCTCCCTCTCTCTCTCTGTCTCCCCGTCCCTGTCCCCCTGTGTCTCTGTGTCTCTCCCTCTCTCTCTCTCTCTCTTGAGTTAAATTCCCTCACTACTCTCCGACATTTCTCTGTTCCAGCGGTTGGCTGAGGAGCTGGAGGAGAGTGGGGGAGGGTTTTGTGGTGTGTGGGAAATGGGGGCCAGCCCCGGGGAAAGTGGAGAGACCCTTTCGAAAGGCAGTTCCTTGTTGAGAAAGCCAAGAGTTTGTGTAACAGCGAGTGAGCACCAGTACTGACGTGCTTCCTTGACCCAGCACTCACCACTTTTCTGCTGCTGTTTGTTTTTTATGAATGAGGGCAGTGAGTGTGTGTGTGTGTCAATCGCCCAGGATTTCCAGCTCAATGATTCCTCTCCGTCTTCACTGTGAGACCCGAGGGGGGGTCCCAGTCACGTTCCCGGGGGGTTCCAAAACCCAGCTACCCAGCTTGCACAGCCCATTCCTCACGTCCTGCTGCTGTGTGTGCCCACTCACCCCTCCCTCCCCCTGACTCCCCTGTCCCTCACACAGTCACCCCTCCCTCCGCTGTCCCTCACGCACTCACCCCTCCCTCCTCTCCCCCTCGCCCACTCCACCCTCCCTCAGCTGTCCCTTACCCTCTCCTCCTCTCTCCTTCCTCTCGCTCCCCTCCCAACCTCTGCTCCCCTCCACCTCTCTCACCCCCTGGCCTGTCCCCCTCTCTCCCCCTCACCTGTCCCCCTTCTCCCTCACCCACTCCCCTCCTCCCCCGTGCCCCTTTCCCCCTCACCCAATCCCCCTCCCCTGTCCCCCTTCTCTCCCTCACCTACTCCCCCCCTTCCCTCCCTGCCTCCCTCACCCAATCCCCCTCCCCTGTCCCCCTTCTCTCCCTCATCCACACCCCCCTCCCTTGTCCCCCTCTCTCCCTCACCTACTCCCTCCCTCCCCTGTTCCCCTCTCTCCCCCTCCCCTGTTCCCCTCTCTCCATCACCCAGTACCCCTCCCCTGTACCCCTCCCTCCGCCCCATCCCACCCGCTCCCCCTCCCCTGTCCCCCTCTCTCCCTCACCCACTCCCCCCTCCTCCTCCCCACTTCTCCTGCCTTCCGCTTCCTCACCCTCCTCTGCCTCACTCTCTTCCCACTCCCGCCGCTCCCCAAGACTCCATTCCCCCCGTCCCCCATCCACCATACCCCCTCCTCAACCCCCCAAACTCCTTCCCCTCCCGCCTTCCCCCAGACTCCCCTCTCCCACTCGCGGCTTCCCGACTCACCCCCCTCTCTCCCTCTCGCCTTGCCCCTCTCCCAAGATAGGGAGGGAGCGAGGGGCCATGGAGGGATTCGAACAGGAGGATGAGAATTGTAGGGGCTGGAGGAGGTTACAGAGATGGAGGGGAGCACTAGAATAGTCGCATTTGGAGGCAATGCTCGCTGAAACACACAGAGCTGCTGCTGTCAGGCCTACGGAGACAGGCTCCAAATGCGCTTTCCAGCCTACAGGCCTCGCGCGGAGTGAACCGGGGTCAATGAGGCGGGAGATTAAACGGCGGCCGGAAATGCTGTCATTGGAGCGAGCAAAACCCTCTCGGGGTGGGGTGGGGTGGGGGGGGGGGGAGGCCATCACAGTTGTCGAGCGGCGGCCATCTTGTATCCGGCGGCCATTTTGAATGGCAAACGATGAGGAGACAAAAACAGACGCTTGACTCTCATTTCCCCACACACACACACACACACACACAGGTGCATGCTCCTGTCCTCTCCCCTTTCGCGTTGTGTGCATCATAAGGCTGTAGCGAAATGGGTGCAGGGTGAGGGAAAGTCGCTCGGGCCTAGCTTAGGCCTCTCGAAGCCTGGCCCTTGGCCTCAACTGCACCTGACATTGGTGGGAGCCTGAGGGAGGAGAGGGAGACGGGAACAGAGAGAGAGAGAGAGAGAGAGAGGGGCAGGGATGTGGGACAGGGAACAATGTTGCGAGATAATTAGAGTTTTTTCTCTCTCTTTTTCCATCTCTCTCTCTGTCTCTCTCTCTCGCTCTCTCTGTCTCTCTCTCGCTCTCTCTTTCATGGCTGTCAATGACGTCAGCCTCACACATGGAATTCCTGCCTCCGTTACACCCCCGCTCCCTTGTAGCCACAATCCCACCTCA